>NC_092335.1:35000-55000 GCF_046630445.1 Rutidosis leptorrhynchoides | reverse complement strand
GCTGATCATTGGAGTGTATATACCAATAGTACATACATCTAAAAGCTGTGTATTGTACGAGTACGAATACGGGTGCATATGAGTAGAATTGTTGATGAAACTGAACGAGGATGTAATTGTAAGCATTTTTGTTAAGTAGAAGTATTTTGATAAGTGTATTGAAGTCTTTTAAAAGTGTATAAATACATATTAAAACACTACATGTATATACATTTTAACTGAGTCGTTAAGTCATCGTTAGTCGTTACATGTAAGTGTTGTTTTGAAACCTTTAAGTTAACGATCTCAATTAGTGTTGTTAATCCATTGTTTATTATATCTAATGAGATGTTAAATTATTATATTATCATGATATTATGATATATTAATATATCTTAATATGATATATATACATTTAAATGTCGTTACAACGATAATCGTTACATATATGTCTTGTTTCGAAATCCTTAAGTTAGTAGTCTTGTTTATATGTATATAACTCAATGTTAATATACTTATGGAGATACTTACTTATCATAATCTCATGTTAACCATATGTATATCTATATATATATCGTCATGTCGTTTTTACAAGTTTTAACGTTCGTGAATCGCCGGTCAACTTGGGTGGTCAATTGTCTATATGAAACATATTTCAATTAATCAAGTCTTAACAAGTTTGATTGCTTAACATGTTGGAAACATTTAATCATGTAAATATCAATCTCAATTAATATATATAAGCATGGAAAAGTTCGGGTCACTACAGTACCTACCCGTTAAATAAATTTCGTCCCGAAATTTTAAGCTGTTGAAGGTGTTGACGAATCTTCTGGAAATAGATGCGGGTATTTCTTCTTCATCTGATCTTCACGCTCCCAGGTGAACTCGGGTCCTCTACGAGCATTCCATCTAACCTTAACAATTGGTATCTTGTTTTGCTTAAGTCTTTTAACCTCACGATCCATTATTTCGACGGGTTCTTCGATGAATTGAAGTTTTTCGTTGATTTGGATTTCATCTAACAGAATAGTGAGATCTTCTTTAGCAAAACATTTCTTCAAATTCGAGACGTGGAAAGTGTTATGTACAGCCGCGAGTTGTTGAGGTAACTCAAGTCGGTAAGCTACTGGTCCGACACGATCAATAATCTTGAATGGTCCAATATACCTTGGATTTAATTTCCCTCGTTTACCAAATCGAACAACGCCTTTCCAAGGTGCAACTTTAAGCATGACCATCGCTCCAATTTCAAATTCTATATCTTTTCTTTTAATGTCAGCGTAGCTCTTTTGTCGACTTTGGGCGGTTTTCAACCGTTGTTGAATTTGGATGATCTTCTCGGTTGTTTCTTGTATAATCTCCGGACCCGTAATCTGTCTATCCCCCACTTCACTCCAACAAATCGAAGACCTGCACTTTCTACCATAAAGTGCTTCAAACGGCGCCATCTCAATGCTTGAATGGTAGCTGTTGTTGTAGGAAAATTCTGCTAACGGTAGATGTCGATCCCAACTGTTTCCGAAATCAATAACACATGCTCGTAGCATGTCTTCAAGCGTTTGTATCGTCCTTTCGCTCTGCCCATCAGTTTGTGGATGATAGGCAGTACTCATGTCTAGACGAGTTCCTAATGCTTGCTGTAATGTCTGCCAGAATCTTGAAATAAATCTGCCATCCCTATCAGAGATAATAGAGATTGGTATTCCATGTCTGGAGACGACTTCCTTCAAATACAGTCGTGCTAACTTCTCCATCTTGTCATCTTCTCTTATTGGCAGGAAGTGTGCTGACTTGGTGAGACGATCAACTATTACCCAAATAGTATCAAAACCACTTACAGTCCTTGGCAATTTAGTGATGAAATCCATGGTAATGTTTTCCCATTTCCATTCCGGGATTTCGGGTTGTTGAAGTAGACCTGATGGTTTCTGATGCTCAGCTTTGACCTTAGAACACGTCAAACATTCTCCTACGTATTTAGCAACATCGGCTTTCATACCCGGCCACCAAAAATGTTTCTTGAGATCCTTGTACATCTTTCCCGTTCCAGGATGTATTTAGTATCTGGTTTTATGAGCTTCTCTAAGTACCATTTCTCTCATATCTCCAAATTTTGGTACCCAAATCCTTTCAGCCCTATACCGGGTTCCGTCTTCCCGAATATTAAGATGCTTCTCCGATCCTTTGGGTATTTCATCCTTTAAATTTCCCTCTTTTAAAACTCCTTGTTGCGCCTCCTTTATTTGAGTAGTAAGGTTATTATGAATCATTATATTCATAGATTTTACTCGAATGGGTTCTCTGTCCTTCCTGCTCAAGGCATCGGCTACCACATTTGCCTTCCCTGGGTGGTAACGAATCTCAAAGTCGTAACCATTCAATAATTCAATCCACCTACGCTGCCTCATATTCAGTTGTTTCTGATTAAATATGCGTTGAAGACTTTTGTGGTCGGTATATATAATACTTTTCACCCCATATAAGTAGTGCCTCCAAGTCTTTAATGCAAAAATAACCGCGCCAAATTCCAAATCATGCGTCGTATAATTTTGTTCGTGAATCTTCAATTGTTTAGACGCATAAGCAATCACCTTCGTTCGTTGCATTAATACACAACCGAGACCTTGCTTTGATGCGTCACAATAAATCACAAAATCATCATTCCCTTCAGGCAATGACAATATAGGTGCCGTAGTTAGCTTTTTCTTCAATAACTGAAACGCTTTCTCTTGTTCATCATTTCATTCAAATTTCTTCCCTTTATGCATTAATGCAGTCAAGGGTTTTGCTATTCTGGAAAAGTCTTGGATGAACCTTCTGTAGTAACCAGCTAGTCCTAAAAACTGGCGTATGTGTTTTGGAGTTTTCGGAGTTTCCCACTTTTCAACAGTTTCTATCTTTGCCGGATCCACCTTAATACCTTCTTTGTTCACTATGTGACCGAGGAATTGAACTTCTTCCAACCAAAATGCACACTTTGAAAACTTAGCGTACAATTCTTCCTTCCTCAATACTTCTAACACCTTTCTCAAATGTTCACCGTGTTCTTGGTCATTCTTTGAGTAAATAAGTATGTCATCAATGAAAACAATGACAAACTTGTCAAGGTATGGTCCACACACTCGGTTCATAAGGTCCATGAACACAGCTGGTGCATTAGTTAAACCAAACGGCATGACCATAAACTCGTAATGACTGTAACGTGTTCTGAAAGCAGTCTTTGGAATATCATCTTCTTTCACCCGCATTTGATGATACCCGGAACGTAAGTCAATCTTTGAATAAACAGACGAGCCTTGTAGTTGATCAAATAAGTCGTCGATTCTCGGTAGTGGGTAGCGATTCTTGATGGTAAGTTTGTTCAACTCTCGGTAGTCGATACACAACCTGAATGTACCATCTTTCTTCTTGACAAACAAAACAGGAGCTCCCCACGGTGATGTGCTTGGTCGAATGAAACCACGCTCTAAAAGTTCTTGTAATTGGCTTTGCAGTTCTTTCATCTCGCTGGGTGCGAGTCTATAAGGAGCACGAGCTATTGGTGCAGCTCCTGGTACAAGATCTATTTGAAATTCAACAGATCGATGTGGGGGTAATCCCGGTAATTCTTTCAGAAATACATCGGGAAATTCTTTTGCGACGGGAACATCATTGATGCTCTTTTCTTCAGTTTGTACTTTCTCGACGTGTGCTAGAACAGCATAGCAACCTTTTCTTATTAGTTTTTGTGCCTTCAAATTACTAATAAGATGTAGCTTCGTGTTGCCCTTTTCTCCGTACACCATTAAGGGTTTTCCTTTTTCTCGTATAATGCGAATTGCATTTTTGTAACAAACGATCTCTGCTTTCACTTCTTTCAACCAGTCCATACCGATTATCACATCAAAACTCCCTAACTCTACTGGTATCAAATCAATCTTAAATGTTTCGCTAACCAGTTTAATTTCTCGATTCCGACATATATTATCTGCTGAAATTAATTTACCATTTGCTAATTCGAGTAAAAATTTACTATCCAAAGGCGTCAATGGACAACTTAATTTAGCACAAAAATCTCTACTCATATAGCTTCTATCCGCACCCGAATCAAATAAAACGTAAGCAGATTTATTGTCAATAAGAAACGTACCCGTAACAAGCTCCGGGTCTTCCTGTACCTCTGCCGCATTAATATTGAAAACTCTTCCGCGGCCTTGTCCATTCGTGTTCTCCTGGTTCGGGCAATTTCTAATAATGTGGCCCGGTTTTCCACATTTATAACAAACTACATTGGCATAACTTGCTCCGACACTACTTGCTCCGCCATTACTCGTTCCGACACCATTTGTTCCTTTCGTTCTATTAACTCCTGGTCCGTAGACCTCACACTTCGCCGCGCTATGACCATTTCTTTTACACTTGTTGCAAATTTTGGTGCAGAACCCTGAGTGATACTTTTCACACCTTTGGCATAGCTGCTTCTGATTGTTGTTGTTGTTGCGGTTATTATTGTTGTTGGGATGATTGTTGTAGTTGCTGTTGTTGTTGTTGTTGTTGGGCCATTTGTTGTAGTTGCGATTGATGTTGCGATTGTTGGGATAATTGTTGCGATTATTGTTGTAATTGCTGTTGTTGTTGTATTGGTGATTCTTATCACCGTTTTCCTCCCACTTTCTTTTGACTTGCTTCACATTGGCCTCTTCAGCAGTCTGTTCTTTAATTCTTTCTTCAATCTGGTTCACTAGTTTGTGAGCCATTCTACATGCCTGTTGTATGGAGGCGGGCTCGTGTGAACTTATATCTTCTTGGATTCTTTCCGGTAATCCTTTCACAAACGCGTCGATCTTCTCTTCCTCATCTTCAAATGCTCCCGGACACAATAGGCACAATTCTGTGAATCGTCTTTCATACGTGGTAATATCAAATCCTTGGGTTCGTAACCCTCTAAGTTCTGTCTTGAGCTTATTGACCTCGGTTCTGGGACGGTACTTCTCGTTCATCAAGTGCTTGAATGCTGACCACGGTAGTGCGTACGCATCGTCTTGTCCCACTTGCTCTAGATAGGTATTCCACCATGTTAACGCAGAACCTGTGAAGGTATGCGTAGCGTACTTCACTTTGTCCTCTTCAGTACATGATAAGGCTAAAAAGGAACATATATTTCATAGCAATATCCCTTCTAAATAATAGGTTTTCATGTGTAATTGTATTATATTTTCATTATAATTGTTTAAATAAATAAGTGCGAAGACAAAAGGCGAAAACGAAGATTTGAAGACACAAACGTCCAAAAAGCTCAAATGTACAAGATACAATTCAAAAGGTTCAATTTATTGATGAAGAACGTCTAAAAATGACAAGAGTACAAGTTACAAAACGCAAAGTACACGATATAAAATTGTACGAAAGGACGTTCGAAAATCCGGAACCAGGACATGAACCAACTCTCAACGCTCGACGCAACGGTGTAAAAATTACGAGTCAACTATGCACAAGAATAAAATATAATATTTAAATAATTCATAATAAGAATAATATTAAATAATAAAAAGTTGTTAATTGAGCATAGTTCAGGGGTCGTAAATGAAAATTCAATTTCTAATTTCGCCTATAAAAGGCTATGTAACGATCAATTGAAATATACATTTTTCTATCCTAAATCTATATATCGATCCATCTATCTATTATCAATATCTATATTCTATATCTCTATCATAATGTTAACTTAATAAGATATAACAATAATCTTAATTTTAATTTTAAATTATGATAATAATAAGATTTATGATAGAGATCGTTTGAGTGTGTAAGTCGAAATTCTGTCCGTGTAACGCTACGCTATTTTTAATCATTGTAAGTTATGTTCAACCTTTTTATATTAATGTCTCGTAGCTAAGTTATTATTATGCTTATTTAAAACGAAGTAATCATGATGTTGGGCTAATTACTAAAATTGGGTAATTGGGCTTTGTACCATAATTAAGGTTTGGGCAAAAGACCGACACTTGTGGAAATTGGACTATTGACTATTAATAGATGGGTGGTATTGTCTAATTGAGTGACAACTCATTGGAGTCTGTCGAACCTATCTTCAAATTAATTATCCTAATAATTAATAATGATTATGGTTGTCCTATTTAGTGACGTTCATATGGAATCTATTATAATCATTTAATTAATTATTCGGGTTGGGTAATTGATTATTCAAACTGATCAAGTGGGTAAATTAATATTCATATCTAATCAAAACAGGGGTAGATTACATACAGTGATAACTGGTGTAATTGTTGACAGAAGTGATAACTGCGTCACAGTTTAAATCCTTAATTAGTTGGAATATTTGACTTCGGGTATAAGGGTAATTTGACGAGGACACTCGCACTTTATATTTATGACCGATGGACTATTATGGATAAAAACCAGATAGGTATCAAATAAACCATGACAAAGGACAATTAACCCGAGTAACAATTAATTAAAATCAAAACGTCAAACATCATGATTACGGAAGTTTAAATAAGCATAATCCTTTTATTTCATATTCTATCGCAATTTTATTTATTGTTATTTTATTTATCGTCATTTATTTATTTTACGCACTTTAATTATTGTCATTTATCTTTACGCTTAAAAATATAAAATCGACAAACCGGTCATTAAACGGTAAAAACCCCCCTTTTATAATAATATTACTACTTATATATATATATATATATTTATATAAATATAGTTTTATAAAAATATAGTACGTAATCACTAGCTCCCTGTGGAACGAACCGGACTTACTAAAAACTACACAACTCTACGATTAGGTACACTGCCTATAGTGTTGTAGCAAGGTTTAGGTATATCCCATCCGTAAATTAATAAAACTTGTGTCATATTTTGTAGTATTTCCTAGTAAAAATAATACTATTTCGTACCCTCACGCTACAACATCAAGTTTTTGGCGCCGCTGCCGGGGAGCGCTAAAACGCTATATTTTTAATTATAATAATAATTTAATAAATATAATAATATAATAATATTGAAATAAAATATAATAATATAATAATATTGAAATAGAATATAATAATATAATAATATTGAAATAGAATATAATAATATAATAATATTTTAGAATATATTTTGAATCGTAAAAGTTTTAAAAAGTCGTATTTATTAAATACTTCAGGGGTATATTATGTAACTTGTAATTAATAATTTCTATCATGTCGCTTTCATGTGAATAGTAAATTAATTAATTTCTTTTCATTTACTATTCATGAATAGTAAATGAATTAAAAAAAAAAGTTTTGAAAAAAAAATAATAATTATAAAAAAAGTATTAATTTGTAAAAAAAAAATTCGTTTTTTTTTTAAAAAAAAAAATTGTAAAAAAAACGTTTTTTTTTTAAGAAAAAAAAAATTCGTTTTAAAAAAAAAAAAAAAAAATTTAAAAAAAAAAAAAAAATTTGTAAAAAAAAACGTTTTTTTTTAAGAAAAAAAATTCGTTTTTTTAAAAAAAAAAAAAAAAATTTTAAAAAAAAAAAATTTTTAAAAAATTTTTTTTTTAAAAATATAATAAATTATAATTTTTTTTTTTAAGTTTTATTACCTTTATATTTTTAGACTATAGTTACAATTTTTAGTATTAAGTTTAGTTTTGCCATAGTTATTTTTATTTCTAGAATTTTTAGGCTTTGCCGTAAAATCCCTTAAGTGCTTATTCCTTATACTAAGATTTAGGTGCTTTAGAATTTTGCGACGCCGTTTTTCGCGCTACTTTCTTATTTTTATTTTTCGACGCCTATTTTTCGACCTTTTATTTTTCGACATTTTTCGACGCGCAATCTATTTCTTTCTTATTTCTCGCCATTCTAGTTTTTAGGACTTAGAATTTTTTCTACTTCTTCTCTAAATTTCTTAAAATTACGAAAATTTATTTTAAGTAGTTAAATTGATAGACATCAAAATTTTCTGGTTCGTAGTAATAGTTGGATTTGTACGTGGACCGGGTTATTGGAGCCAAACAGTACTCAATTATATTGAGACCAAACGAATCCTGCCCCTCTGCTGCATCTTTTGGCTATTCGAAACGTGGGCAAAATCAGAAAAGTCTATTGATTGGATAACTTATTATAATTTTTCTTTCTTTTTAAAAACTAATAGGATATTCAGTGAATGCACCGAGCAAGACGTTCACCACCTTTTGTACGTTCACCACCTGTAACTAGATCAAGACATTTAGCAAATATAACCGCCGTTGATTTTTCTTTAGAATCGTCATCTAGTCGACCAAGTACTCCAATTCAAATTTTCGATAATCCATCTTTTGAACCCGATTTCACAACTAAGAACCCGGAAGATATTCAAGGACAATTCCAAGATCCTGAACCCCAAACCGTTAAATCAGAATCGACTAGTGATTCGGATACAACAAATCCAATCATGGAAAATCTAGAACCTCTAAGTATGGAAGATCGAATGAGGGCTAAACGCACGAGCCAAGGTCACGCCATTATTAAACCAGAAGTTAATGCTCCAGATTATGAAATTAAAGGACAAATCCTACACATGGTAACTAATCAGTGCCAATATAGTGGTACGCCGAATGAAGACCCAAACGAACATCTTCGTGCGTTTAATAGGATCTGTACACTATTCAAAATCCGAGAAGTGGAAGACGAACAAATTTATCTCATGTTATTTCCCTGGACTTTAAAGGGAGAAGCCAAAGATTGGTTAGAATCGTTACCTGAAGGGGCGATTGACACATGGGATGTTTTAGTTGAAAAATTTCTTAAACGATTCTTTCCGGCATCCAAAGCCGTGAGACTTCAAGGAGAAATTGTTACGTTCGCGCAAAAGCCAAATGAAACATTATATGAGGCGTGGACAAGATTCGGAAGGATGTTGAGAGGATGTCCTCAACACGGTTTAGACACTTATCAAATAGTACAAATATTCTACCAAGGTGTCAACGTTGCTACACGAAAAGACATCGACATAACCGCTGGTGGATCCATTATGAAGAAAACCGCAACTGAAGCTTACAAAATTATTGATAACACAGCCTCCCACTCGCATGAGTGGCACCAAGAAAAAGATATCTTTCGATCATCTAAAGCGGCTAGAGCCGATTCTAGCCATGACTTTGATTCCGTTTCCGCAAAAATAGATGCTTTCGAAAGACGAATGGAAAAGATGAATAAAGATATTCACGCAATACGAATCAGTTGTGAGCAATGCGGTGGACCACACTTATTGAAAGATTGTCACATTGAACCAACGATGGAACAACGAGAGAATGTTTCCTATATGAACCAAAGGCCTGGAAATAATTATCAAAATAATTATCAACCGCCAAAGCTAAACTTCAATCGAAATCAAAACATTCTTTACAATCCAAAAGGACCCGAAAATAACTGGTATAACCAACAAGGTCCGAATAACCAACCAACTCAAAACAACACTTTCAATCAACAAAGACCTGGCTTATATAAACCACAACAACAAACCGAAGAGAAAAAGTCAAATATGGAAGACGTGGTATTCAAGCTAGTTGAATCTCAAACACAATTTATTGAAACTCAAACCCAAACGAACGAGAGGTTTGATCAGTCATTAAGAACTCAACAAGCTTCCATTTTGAATCTAGAAAAACACGTAGGTACTCTTGCTAGCTTAATGAGTGAGAGGGAACAAAGAAAGCTACCGAGTAATACTGAAGCAAATCCTCGGAATGAGAATGTTAACATGGTTTCAACGAATTCTGAAAAACCAGCATCAGAAGATGGGAAGGTTTTAGATGAGAGTAACAATGAAGAAGTTACACCACCACCACCAGAGTATGTAAAGCCAGTGGTAGCACCATATAAACCACCCATCCCGTTTCCAAGAAAAGGAGTTGAGTATGAGCAAGTGATAGGTAATAAAGATTGTGATACCTCTGGAAAGAAGAAGAAGAAAAAGAATAAGAAAGTGCAAGAAACAAAAGCCGTAAATATAAACCCGGTGAATACAGTTCCACCAAAACCTCCACCTAGGGTAGGTGATCCGGGTGAATTTATTGTTCCTTGTCTACTTAGCGATTGTGTCATGTATGATGCACTAGCAGATTTAGGTGCAAGTGTAAGTGTTATGCCTCTTTCCTTATATAAGAGATTAGGTGTAGGTAAGTTAAGTCCAACGGATATGAGTGTTCGACTCTTTGATCAAACCATTAAGCACCCAGTTGGAATTGCTGACAACCTACCCGTTCAAGTAGGTAATTTAACCTTTCTAGTCGAATTTATTGTCATTGACATAGAAGAGGACCCAAACATTCCTCTAATTTTAGGTCGGCCATTCTTAGCGTCCACCGGGGCGTTATTTGATGTAGGAAATGGAAGAATGACACTTAAAAGTGGTGACAAATCTATCACCTTTATGATTCGAAAGTCTAAATCTCCACCAACCAAAACCATTGGAAAAAAAAAACGATTGGTAGTAACCATGTTGTTTTACCAACTCCAGCGGTAGTGCTAAACAATAATGAAACGCCTAAGTGTGGGGAAAATGAAGTAACACCTAATGATGACATGATAACAAAGAACCCCGTTGTTGATACGAAATTAAATGATCCCGTTATTAATAGTTCAATGAAGAAACTTATTAAACGGATTCGCGATGCTAGAACCAAGGGGAACTTTAAGTTATGTAACCGTTTAGTATCCAATCTATCACCTAAAGAAAAGGAGAAACTAGTTGAAATTGTGGATATTACACAGGAATCCGACCAATGGTTTAAAGAAAAAGTCACGGATATGCAAGTTGATTATGGACCAAGAGAAATTAACGATGAAGTTAATCACAATTTTGACACCACAGCTACCTAAGTGTGAGGAGATTCAAATATTCTAAAAAGAAAATGCTGTTTGGAGTTAGTTGTTCTGTTCTCGTGTAGTTCCGAGAATGGAATTCGATTGGTCTTTTCCGCTAGCAGACACTAAAGAACTAGTTTTCTTCCCCCATTCTGAATTTTTTTTTTTGTTTTGTAGGTTTTATATTAAATTAATATGCTTTTTAAAATTTATGTTTTGTGTGTGTTTTTTTTTTAAAAACAAAAATGTACTTTATTTCATTAAGTTAAAAAAATGATTTCTAAAATTCGTCGTGAGTTGAAGATTAGGTCGTTGAACCAAAATTGTTTTACCCGAGGGCGGGACGAAAAATTTTGTTATCATTATTTTTAATTTTATTGATTTAAAGTATGCAAAAAAAAAAAAAAAAAAATATTAAATATTATAAATTTTTGAAAGTGGGGTAATATACCCAACTTCAAAATTATGTATGTTTGTATTTTATGTTATGTACAAAATAGGGTAAAACAGCGCATTTTCAAAGACTAGCATTAAGTTCAGCAAAAGCTACTAATTTTGACGACAAGAAACAAAATATCAAATGTGAAATAACAACAATATGTTTGCAAACTCGGTATTTTTAATCATTTTTCTACACTAATCACCCTCATGAATTTAAATTTTTACTGATTTCTTGCAAATGAGGGCATTGCATGATCTTAAGTGTGGGGAAGGGTTATAAATTCTCTCGGGTTTATACTTGGTTTATTTGCCAAATTTGGCGAAAATTTGAAAAATTTTCAATTAAATGAAGTCAAAATCATGTTTATACATATTTATGAACGGTGAAAACTAGGTGTTAATACCGAAATTATCGTTACCTCGGAAAGGACATAAATTGAGAAACAACCTAAAACGCTTGAATTCATTTAAAATGGAATAGAAGAGAATAAAAAGGCAAAGAAAGAAACTAAGTGTGGGGAGAATATACCAAGTTATTCAATTAAAAACTATCTATCACATGTTTCTGTAAAGTTATTGCAGGTACTTTTGTTTTGAACGAAACTAATCAGTTTTACCCGATTTATTGTAATACTTTTGAATGAAAGATGGATCTACACGATGAATCAATTCCATCATTTAAAAGGAAGTAAAGTCTTCCGAAAAAGACACGCGCTTCTTGATTTAGGTCATGAAGTTATCGTCCAGACCAGCTGTAGGTTGACGAAAAATCTAGAAAAGTCATCTCTAAAATCAGCAGGAAATCCACGGACCTCAGCATCAAACAGGGTCGCCAAGTGGTCAGATTTATCCTAACCATGAGAAGGATTTATCTCGTACAATGGGGAGGCACCGTGCAAATTAGCTTGATAAGACTAATGAATCAGATCCCCAGAAAAGGATAATCTCCTTAAAGATTAAAAATCAGCTTTTAAGACTGATAATACTCAATCCTAGAGATTGACCTTAAAGATTGAGAATTCAAACTCATGGAATTCAATGATATCTAAACTCGAGCTTGAACGAGAAAATATTTTGATCAAAATTAAAACCGATTTGTTTTCTGAAAATCCATTTTCAATGCGTTCATTACCATTGAACGTAAAATCCTAGGAATTCACCTTGAATTCATTAGGTCACCTGAACCAAATCGGGTGTCAACCGTAAGAACGGTGGTTGCATAGCATGGTCGGAGACAGGACCTTGTGCCAGACCGAAAAATCATAGGATGATCTTTACTATCGCTCCTACCAAGGATAGTTCTAGCATCCGACACGTTAATAAGACCATAATCATCTGCATGTCACGGGACATTGCCTTAACAGTTTCTTGTTCATCGCTTTCCTTTACAACCGGAAGGTAGTTTACCGAAAGGTAATATACGAAACAAGTAAATTGGATGTGTGCTTTCCGATACCGGGATAGCAGTGGATTACACGAACCTAAAAGTTTTAGCCAAAATATATTTTGCAACACCAATGATGGATCAAATCAGAAAACTTGTCTAGGGTAAAATCTAGCTTGAATTTTCAAAAGATTAAATGTTTTCATAAAGATCCAATTTTCTTAAAGGATCTAAATTTTTATAGTCATGTGGGACTGTAAACCGCCTTTCAAATGTGCACTTTGCTTTGGAAACCGAAAGTAAATCGGCTATTTGATTGCAAGTGTCGTTGACCTAAATCCGAGGCAACTGTGGATGACACACCCACCTTTAACCATGGTTCTATCGTTACTATCATTGTTTATACCACCATATCAAAATCACTAATGTACAAAGTGTGATGAATAAAAAAGTGATTCATGTATGTTTTTATTTCAAGTTCTGTATTGCTTGAGGACAAGCAACGCTCAAGTGTGGGGATATTTGATAAGGCTAAAAGGGAACATATATTTCATAGCAATATCCCTTCTAAATAATAGGTTTTCATGTGTAATTGTATTATATTTTCATTATAATTGTTTAAATAAATAAGTGCGAAGACAAAAGGCGAAAACGAAGATTTGAAGACACAAACGTCCAAAAAGCTCAAATGTACAAGATACAATTCAAAAGGTTCAATTTATTGATGAAGAACGTCTAAAAATGACAAGAGTACAAGTTACAAAACGCAAAGTACACGATATAAAATTGTACGAAAGGACGTTCGAAAATCCGGAACCAGGACATGAACCAACTCTCAACGCTCGACGCAACGGTGTAAAAATTACGAGTCAACTATGCACAAGAATAAAATATAATATTTAAATAATTCATAATAAGAATAATATTAAATAATAAAAAGTTGTTAATTGAGCATAGTTCAGGGGTCGTAAATGAAAATTCAATTTCTAATTTCGCCTATAAAAGGCTATGTAACGATCAATTGAAATATACATTTTTCTATCCTAAATCTATATATCGATCCATCTATCTATTATCAATATCTATATTCTATATCTCTATCATAATGTTAACTTAATAAGATATAACAATAATCTTAATTTTAATTTTAAATTATGATAATAATAAGATTTATGATAGAGATCGTTTGAGTGTGTAAGTCGAAATTCTGTCCGTGTAACGCTACGCTATTTTTAATCATTGTAAGTTATGTTCAACCTTTTTATATTAATGTCTTGTAGCTAAGTTATTATTATGCTTATTTAAAACGAAGTAATCATGATGTTGGGCTAATTACTAAAATTGGGTAATTGGGCTTTGTACCATAATTAAGGTTTGGGCAAAAGACCGACACTTGTGGAAATTGGACTATTGACTATTAATAGATGGGGGGTATTGTCTAATTGAGTGACAACTCATTGGAGTCTGTCGAACCTATCTTCAAATTAATTATCCTAATAATTAATAATGATTATGGTTGTCCTATTTAGTGACGTTCATATGGAATCTATTATAATCATTTAATTAATTATTCGGGTTGGGTAATTGATTATTCAAACTGATCAAGTGGGTAAATTAATATTCATATCTAATCAAAACAGGGGTAGATTACATACAGTGATAACTGGTGTAATTGTTGACAGAAGTGATAACTGCGTCACAGTTTAAATCCTTAATTAGTTGGAATATTTGACTTCGGGTATAAGGGTAATTTGACGAGGACACTCGCACTTTATATTTATGACCGATGGACTATTATGGATAAAAACCAGATAGGTATCAAATAAACCATGACAAAGGACAATTAACCCGAGTAACAATTAATTAAAATCAAAACGTCAAACATCATGATTACGGAAGTTTAAATAAGCATAATCCTTTTATTTCATATTCTATCGCAATTTTATTTATTGTTATTTTATTTATCGTCATTTATTTATTTTACGCACTTTAATTATTGTCATTTATCTTTACGCTTAAAAATATAAAATCGACAAACCGGTCATTAAACGGTAAAAACCCCCCTTTTATAATAATATTACTACTTATATATATATATATTTATATAAATATAGTTTTATAAAAATATAGTACGTAATCACTAGCTCCCTGTGGAACGAACCGGACTTACTAAAAACTACACAACTCTACGATTAGGTACACTGCCTATAGTGTTGTAGCAAGGTTTAGGTATATCCCATCCGTAAATTAATAAAACTTGTGTCATATTTTGTAGTATTTCCTAGTAAAAATAATACTATTTCGTACCCTCACGCTACAACATCAGTACACTTACTTATGGCAAACACCGATTCGACCTTCTCGGTCCACCGTTTCAATCCGATCGGTCCTTCGGTTCCATCAAATTCCAAAGGTTTGCAGGCAGTGAATTCTTTGTAGGTGCATCCTATACGATTTCCTCTACTGCTAGATCCAAGGTTATTGTTGGTATGTAGCACAGCCTGTACTGCGGCTATGTTTGAAGCTAGAAAAGTACGGAATTCCTCTTCATTCATATTCACGGTGTGTCGAGTAGTCGGTGCCATTTCCTTCAAAATAGTTAAATGGAATAAGTTAATCATACAGAATATTAAGAGTAGTTAATAGTATTTCGTAGCATAATATGAACTCATTTATAAAAGCTTTTTCTTCATATTAGCGTTTTATAAGTTTAAATTCGGGTAGTACCTACCCGTTAAGTTCATACTTAGTAGCTAATATACAATTCAACTACTACAATTCTATATGAAAAACTGATTATAATAATATTTCGCGTTCAAACTTTTACACAATATTTTACAAACTTACAATACCGCTTATTTTACATATAGCATGAAATATAGCACACGATAAATTTGATACAAGATGGTTGTGAAGATAATTCTAGCTAGTACACAAGTCGTTCAGCAAAGGCAATAAAGACACGTAATTCATACGTCCAGAAACAAGTCATGCATTCTGGTTTTACTAGGATTACTTCCCATCCTTGGTCTTGTGGAACATAACCGTTATGGCCGTTGATAAGACAGCGTGTTGTAACGTCGTCAAAGGGACGAGGGTTACGTAATGTCCAACAGTCCCGTAACAATCTAAAAACCTCATTTCTTACCCCAATTACCGACTCCGTCACTTGTGGGAACATTTTGTTTAATAGTTGTAGCCCGATGTTCTTGTTCTTACTTTGGTGAGAAGCGAACATTACTAATCCGTAAGCATAACATACTTCTTTATGTTGCATGTTAGCCGCTTTTTCTAAATCACGAAGTCTAATATTCGGATATATTGAGTCAAAATAATTTCTTAACCCATTGCGTAAAATAGCATTTGGGTTCCTCGCAATATATGCGTCAAAGTAAACACATCGTAACTTATGGATTTCCCAATGTGATATCCCCCATCTTTCGAACAAAAGCCTTTTATAAACCAAGGTATTCTTGGAACGTTCTTCGAATGTCTTACAAACTGATCTCGCCTTAAATAGTTGTGCCGAAGAATTCTGACCGACTCTAGACAAGATTTCATCAATCATGTCTCCGGGTGGGTCTCTTAAAATATTGGGTTGTCTATCCATTTTGTACTGTAAAATAGACAAGAGTTAGATTCATAGAAAAAATACTTATTAATACAAGCAATTTTTACATATATCATAAAGCATAAGCATACTATATTACATATATTACACCACACGAATACAACTATCTTATTCCGACTCACTTGTTTCTTCTTCTTCGGTTTTGGTTCGTTTTGCCAAGTTTCTAGGGATATATGATGTTCCCCTAATACGAGCCGTCGTTTTCCACATTGGTTTAGAAAAACCTGGTGGTTTAGAGGTTCCCGGGCCATTGTTACAACTTAAGGACTACGGGGGTTGACGATACATATAAAGTTCATCGGGGTTGGAATTAGATTTCTCTGTTTTTATGCCCTTTCCCTTATTATTTTCTTTTGCCTTTTTAAATTCAGTTGGGGTAATTTCTATAACATCATTGGAATTCTCGTCGGAATCCGATTCATCGGAGAATTGGTAATCCTCCCAATATTTTGCTTCCTTGGCGGAAACACCATTGACCATAATTAACCTTGGTCGGTTGGTTGAGGATTTTCTTTTACTTAACCGTTTTATTATTTCCCCCACTGGTTCTATTTCTTCATCCGGTTCCGATTCTTCTTCCGGTTCCGATTCTTCTTCCGGTTCCGACTCTTCTTCCGGTTCCTCTTCGAGAACTTGTGAATCAGTCCACGAATCATTCCAATTTACATTTGACTCTTCATTATTATTAGGTGAGTCAATGGGACTTGTTCTAGAGGTAGACATCTATCACATAATATCAAACACGTTAAGAGATTAATATATCACATAATATTCATATGTTAAAAATATATAGTTTCCAACAAAAATGTTAAGCAATCATTTTTTAAAGAAAACACGGTCGAAGTCCAGACTCACTAATGCATCCTAACAAACTCGATAAGACACACTAATGCAAATTTTCTGGTTCTCTAAGACCAACGCTCGGATACCAACTGAAATGTCCCGTTCTTATTGATTAAAAACGTTCCATATTAATTGGTTTCGTTGCGAGGTTTTGACCTCTATATGAGACGTTTTTCAAAGACTGCATTCATTTTTAAAACAAACCATAACCTTTATTTCATCAATAAAGATTTAAAAAGCTTTACGTAGATTATCAAATAATGATAATCTAAAATATCCTGTTTACACACGACCATTACATAATGGTTTACAATACAAATATGTTACAACGAAATAAGTTTCTTGAATGCAGTTTTTACACAATATCATACAAGTATGGACTCCAAATCTCGTCCTTATTTAAGTATGCGACAGCAGAAGCTCTTAATAATCACCTGAGAATAAACATGCTTTAAACGTCAACAAAAATGTTAGTGAGTTATAGGTTTAACCTATATATTATCAAATCATAATAATAGACCACAAGATTTCATATTTCAATACACATCCCATACATAGAGATAAAAATCATTCATATGGTGAACACCTGGTAACCGACATTAACAAGATGCATATATATAAGAATATCCCCATCATTCCGGGACACCCTTCGGATATGATATAAATTTTGAAGTACTAAAGCATCCGGTACTTTGAATGGGGTTTGTTAGGCCCAATAGATCTATCTTTAGGATTCGCGTCAATTAGGGTGTCTGTTCCCTAATTCTTAGATTACCTGACTTAATAAAAAGGGGCATATTCAATTTCGATAATTCAACCATAGAATGTAGTTTCATGTACTTGTGTCTATTTTGTAAATCATTTATAAAACCTGCATGTATTCTCATCCCAAAAATATTAGATTTTAAAAGTGGGACTATAACTCACTTTCACAGATTTTTACTTCGTCGGGAAGTAAGACTTAGCCACTGGTTGATTCATGAACCTATAACAATATATACATATATATCAAAGTATGTTCAAAATATATTTACAACACTTTTAATATATTTTGATGTTTTAAGTTTATTAAGTCAGCTGTCCTCGTTAGTAACCTACAACTAGTTGTCCACAGTTAGATGTACAGAAATAAATCGATAAATATTATCTTGAATCAATCCACGACCCAGTGTATACGTATCTCAGTATTGATCACAACTCAAACTATATATATTTTGGAATCAACCTCAACCCTGTATAGCTAACTCCAATATTCACATATAGAGTGTCTATGGTTGTTCCGAAATATATATAGATGTGTCGACATGATAGGTCGAAACATTGTATACGTGTCTATGGTATCTCAAGATTACATAATATACAATACAAGTTGATTAAATTATGGTTGGAATAGATTTGTTACCAATTTTCACGTAGCTAAAATGAGAAAAATTATCCAATCTTGTTTTACCCATAACTTCTTCATTTTAAATCCGTTTTGAGTGAATCAAATTGCTATGGTTTCATATTGAACTCTATTTTATGAATCTAAATAGAAAAATTATAGGTTTATAGTCGGAAAAATAAGTTACAAGTCATTTTTTTAAAGGTAGTCATTTCAGTCCAAAGAACGACGTCTAGATGACCATTTTAGAAAACATACTTCCACTTTGAGTTTAACCATAATTTTTGGATATAGTTTCATGTTCATAATAAAAATCATTTTCTCAGAATAACAACTTTTAAATCAAAGATTATCATAGTTTTTAATTAACTAACCCAAAACAGCCCGCGGTGTTACTACGACGGTGTAAATCCGGTTTTACGGTGTTTTTCGTGTTTCCAGGTTTTAAATCATTAAGTTAGCATATCATATAGATATAGAACATGTGTTTAGTTGATTTTAAAAGTCAAGTTAGAAGGATTAACTTTTGTTTGCGAACAAGTTTAGAATTAACTAAACTATGTTCTAGTGATTACGAGTTTAAACCTTCGAATAAGATAGCTTTATATGTATGAATCGAATGATGTTATGAACATCATTACTACCTTAAGTTCCTTAGATAAACCTATTGGAAAAGAGAAAAATGGATCTAGCTTCAATGGATCCTTGGATGGCTCGAAGTTCTTGAAGCAGAATCATGACACGAAAACAAGTTCAAGTAAGATCATCACTTGAAATAAGATTGTTATAGTTATAGAAATTGAACCAAAGTTTGAATATGATTATTACCTTGTATTATAATGATAACCTACTGTAAGAAACAAAGATTTCTTGAGGTTGGATGATCACCTTACAAGATTGGAAGTGAGCTAGCAAACTTGAAAGTATTCTTGATTTTATGAAACTAGAACTTTTGGAATTTATGAAGAACACTTAGAACTTGAAGATAGAACTTGAGAGAGATCAATTAGATGAAGAAAATTGAAGAGTTAAAGTGTTTGTAGGTTTTTTAGTCGTTGGTGTATGGATTAGATATAAAGGATATGTAATTTTGTTTTCATGTAAATAAGTCATGAATGATTACTCATATTTTTGTAATTTTATGAGATATTTCATGCTAGTTGCCAAATGATGGTTCCCACATGTGTTAGGTGACTCACATGGGCTGCTAAGAGCTGATCATTGGAGTGTATATACCAATAGTACATACATCTAAAAGCTGTGTATTGTACGAGTACGAATACGGGTGCATACGAGTAGAATTGTTGATGAAACTGAACGAGGATGTAATTGTAAGCATTTTTGTTAAGTAGAAGTATTTTGATAAGTGTATTGAAGTCTTTTAAAAGTGTATAAATACATATTAAAACACTACATGTATATACATTTTAACTGAGTCATTAAGTCATCGTTAGTCGTTACATGTAAGTGTTGTTTTGAAACCTTTAAGTTAACGATCTCAATTATTGTTGT
>NC_092335.1:25000-27500 GCF_046630445.1 Rutidosis leptorrhynchoides | reverse complement strand
TGCTAATATATTGACTCAAAGGACCAGCAGGATGCCAGTTATCAAACCAAATGTTTATATCAGCACCATCACCAACAACATGAACAAAATGCATTCTAAATAAAGGCCTCAATCTAAGAATATTCCTCCAACTATGTGAAGAGTCAACATCAGGCTTTAGATCCCAAAAATTGTTTTGACCTAGTTTGTATGAAAACATCCATCTAGTCCACAAAGACTGTTTTCTAGAAAGAATGTTCCAAACATATCTAGATATCAAAGATTTGTTCCAATCATGAATATTTCTAATGCCCAAGCCACCTTGGTCCTTTGAATGACAAACATCAGACCAAGCAACTTTAGCAAACCCTCTTCTGCCATCATGACCACCCCAAAGAAAGTTTCTAATTAATCTTTCAATATCAATCACAACACATTTAGGCAAAACTAACATTGATATCCAATAAACCTGTAAAGAAGATAAAACTGAGTTTACCAGCTGCAATCTGCCAGCAAATGAAAGTGATTTAGACTTCCAATCAAGCAGCCTTTTCTTCACTTTATCAATTAAAGGATGACAGTCTTTATATCTTAAACCAGTTGAGATTAAAGGTAACCCTAGATACTTCACAGGGAACTTATCAACCTCAAAAGGCATAACCTGCATAATATCACTTTTAATATCATCAGAAACATTACCAAAAAAGGTACTGCTTTTATCAAGGCTAGGTTTTAAGCCTGAATAAGAGCTAAACTCATCAAGGGCCTTCTTCAAAATACTAACAGAATGCTTATCACTTTTACAAAACATCAACAGGTCATCAGCAAAGCACAAGTGAGTAAGCTCCAGTTTAGCACATAAAGGATGGTAATTAAAATTACCATCATCAAAAATCTGTCTTCTTACACATAAAGTCAAGATCTCCATAACTAGAGTGAAAAGGTATGGAGATAATGGATCACCCTGCCTCAACCCCCTTTGACCTTTGAAATAGCCATGAAAATCACCATTTACAGAGATCATAAAGGAAGGAGAAGAAACACAAGCCATCAACCATTCAATCATTCTTGGATGAAAACCAAAATGAACCAAAACAGACCTCATGAAACTCCAGCTAACAGTATCATAGGCCTTTTGAATATCAATTTTAAAAGCACATCTATCTCTTCCCTTCACCCAGTTATAACCCTTCATTAACTCTTGAGCAAGTAACACATTATCACTAATTTGTCTATTAGGGATAAATGCAGACTGGTTAACATCCACAATACCATCAAGATAAGCCTTAATCCTGTTAGCCAATATCTTGCTAATAAGCTTATACAAGACATTGCAACAAGAGATAGGCCTATAATCAACAACAGATCTGGGACATTCCTTTTTAGGAACAAGTGCAATAGAAGTAGCATTAACCTCAGAAAGAAGCTTGCCATTACAAAAAAAGTCATCAATAGCTTTGAACAAATCATCACATGTAACACTCCAAGAAGCTTTAAAGAATTTAGCATTAAAGCCATCTGGACCAGGTGACTTGCCATCATCAATTTCCCACAAAGCTTTTTTAACTTCATCAAGATCAAGCCTTCTCACCATGAAATTAGCATCATCAATAGAAATCTTCTTATTAAAAAGTGTATTAGGGTTATGGATTTCAGAGACATTCTCCATTTTACCCAATACACTTTCAAAGTGTTTAACAAATTGTTAAGGGACATCACCACCAACAAATCTGTTACCATCAATATCTTCAACTGCTTCAACTCTTGCCCTGTTAACCCTTCCCTTGATAACTTTATGAAAATAAGAGGTATTAGCATCACCCTCTTTTAACCATAAAACTTTACTTTTTTGAATCAACACCTTCTCTTCATCAATTAAAGAAGCCTTATAGGCTTGGAAATAAGCACACTCTTCTTCTCTAAGGTCATTATTTCCAGGATCAGCCATAACAGCAGTTTGTATCCTGTCAAGTTCAACTTTTAAAGCAACCACATTCTTATGCACATCACCCTTCAATCTACTAAGCAACCTCATCTTTTTCTTCAAAAGTTTCAGCCTAGTCACAACTGAAAACATAGTATAACCAGGCACATGCATATCCCACACCTCTTTAACCATAGGTAAAAATTCAGGGTTATCAGCTAAATGGTTGTTAAACCTAAATGGACATGGCTTCCTTTTAGAGACATTAGGGAAGCAAATCATAGCAGGGCAATGATCAGACAAACCATTAGGCATAAAGTCAACAAAAGCTCTAGGGAACTTATCCATAAAGCCATAATTACCAAAAACCCTATCAAGTTTCTTCAATACACCCTTATCAGGACCAAAAGCATGCATCTTTTGGATCCAAGTGTAATCAAAACCAACAGAGTTAATATCTTCCACCTCAATCTCACTAATACAATCTCTAAACTGCTGCATTTGAAAAGTCACAACAGAAGAGCCATTGAAATTATCTTCAGGGTTTAAGCTGACATTAAAATCACCAGCTATCTTCAGGGTTAGGGGTTAGGGTTT
>NC_092335.1:5000-20000 GCF_046630445.1 Rutidosis leptorrhynchoides | reverse complement strand
TCAATCTAAGAATATTCCTCCAACTATGTGAAGAGTCAACATCAGGCTTTAGATCCCAAAAATTGTTTTGACCTAGTTTGTATGAAAACATCCATCTAGTCCACAAAGACTGTTTTCTAGAAAGAATGTTCCAAACATATCTAGATATCAAAGATTTGTTCCAATCATGAATATTTCTAATGCCCAAGCCACCTTGGTCCTTTGAATGACAAACATCAGACCAAGCAACTTTAGCAAACCCTCTTCTGCCATCATGACCACCCCAAAGAAAGTTTCTAATTAATCTTTCAATATCAATCACAACACATTTAGGCAAAACTAACATTGATATCCAATAAACCTGTAAAGAAGATAAAACTGAGTTTACCAGCTGCAATCTGCCAGCAAATGAAAGTGATTTAGACTTCCAATCAAGCAGCCTTTTCTTCACTTTATCAATTAAAGGATGACAGTCTTTATATCTTAAACCAGTTGAGATTAAAGGTAACCCTAGATACTTCACAGGGAACTTATCAACCTCAAAAGGCATAACCTGCATAATATCACTTTTAATATCATCAGAAACATTACCAAAAAAGGTACTGCTTTTATCAAGGCTAGGTTTTAAGCCTGAATAAGAGCTAAACTCATCAAGGGCCTTCTTCAAAATACTAACAGAATGCTTATCACTTTTACAAAACATCAACAGGTCATCAGCAAAGCACAAGTGAGTAAGCTCCAGTTTAGCACATAAAGGATGGTAATTAAAATTACCATCATCAGAAATCTGTCTTCTTACACATAAAGTCAAGATCTCCATAACTAGAGTGAAAAGGTATGGAGATAATGGATCACCCTGCCTCAACCCCCTTTGACCTTTGAAATAGCCATGAAAATCACCATTTACAGAGATCATAAAGGAAGGAGAAGAAACACAAGCCATCAACCATTCAATCATTCTTGGATGAAAACCAAAATGAACCAAAACAGACCTCATGAAACTCCAGCTAACAGTATCATAGGCCTTTTGAATATCAATTTTAAAAGCACATCTATCTCTTCCCTTCACCCAGTTATAACCCTTCATTAACTCTTGAGCAAGTAACACATTATCACTAATTTGTCTATTAGGGATAAATGCAGACTGGTTAACATCCACAATACCATCAAGATAAGCCTTAATCCTGTTAGCCAATATCTTGCTAATAAGCTTATACAAGACATTGCAACAAGAGATAGGCCTATAATCAACAACAGATCTGGGACATTCCTTTTTAGGAACAAGTGCAATAGAAGTAGCATTAACCTCAGAAAGAAGCTTGCCATTCCAAAAAAAGTCATCAATAGCTTTGAACAAATCATCACATGTAACACTCCAAGAAGCTTTAAAGAATTTAGCATTAAAGCCATCTGGACCAGGTGACTTGCCATCATCAATTTCCCACAAAGCTTTTTTAACTTCATCAAGATCAAGCCTTCTCACCATGAAATTAGCATCATCAATAGAAATCTTCTTATTAAAAAGTGTATTAGGGTTATGGATTTCAGAGACATTCTCCATTTTACCCAATACACTTTCAAAGTGTTTAACAAATTGTTGAGGGACATCACCACCAACAAATCTGTTACCATCAATATCTTCAACTGCTTCAACTCTTGCCCTGTTAACCCTTCCCTTGATAACTTTATGAAAATAAGAGGTATTAGCATCACCCTCTTTTAACCATAAAACTTTACTTTTTTGAATCAACACCTTCTCTTCATCAATTAAAGCAGCCTTATAGGCTTGGAAATAAGCACACTCTTCTTCTCTAAGGTCATTATTTCCAGGATCAGCCATAACAGCAGTTTGTATCCTGTCAAGTTCAACTTTTAAAGCAACCACATTCTTATGCACATCACCCTTCAATCTACTAAGCAACCTCATCTTTTTCTTCAAAAGTTTCAGCCTAGTCACAACTGAAAACATAGTATAACCAGGCACATGCATATCCCACACCTCTTTAACCATAGGTAAAAATTCAGGGTTATCAGCTAAATGGTTGTTAAACCTAAATGGACATGGCTTCCTTTTAGAGACATTAGGGAAGCAAATCATAGCAGGGCAATGATCAGACAAACCATTAGGCATAAAGTCAACAAAAGCTCTAGGGAACTTATCCATAAAGCCATAATTACCAAAAACCCTATCAAGTTTCTTCAATACACCCTTATCAGGACCAAAAGCATGCATCTTTTGGATCCAAGTGTAATCAAAACCAACAGAGTTAATATCTTCCACCTCAATCTCACTAATACAATCTCTAAACTGCTGCATTTGAAAAGTCACAACAGAAGAGCCATTGAAATTATCTTCAGGGTTTAAGCTGACATTAAAATCACCAGCTATTACCCATGGATTATCATTAACAATACCCTTCAAAGCACATAAGTCACCCCAAAGCTTCCTTCTCAACCCATTATTATTATGAGCATACACAAAGGAACAAAAAAATCTCCTCCTTGAATTATGCTGCTCAATAAGACAATGGATAACTTGGTCACTCTGAAATAGAATATCACAAGCAATATCAATTTGGTCCCAAGCAATAACAATTCTAGTCCCACCCCTGCAACTAGAACTATTAGAAGCCCAATGCCAATTACCAAAAACATCACTAGCAATTTTACCAAGATTTTTAGACAAAACCCTAGTTTCAAGGACACCAATGATGCTACAACCACAACTATGAATCAAATTACTAACTTGAACTTGTTTAGGTTGCTCATTAAGCCCCCTAATATTCCAACATGCAGCTTTAAACATTGGAAACAGTTTTAGTGATTGGACAGCCTTCCACAGACACATCCATATCATTACTCGTATCATCTCCCTTCATTATAATAGCAGTAGCATCATCTTCAGATTCAACATCATCTTCTGACACAACTTCAATACCATCATCAAGATCTAAAGGAATACCCTTCTTCTCACACATTGCCTTTAAATATTTCCTATCCTCCACAGACCAATTCAAAAGAGTTTTCTGGTCAGGTAGCTTATCCTTATGGACAAACTTATTAAGAAAACCCTTTCTAGACTTCCACAACTGCCATTCTTCATCAAAATCATCATTAAGAGCATCTTGAACAGGGTCCACCCTTTGAAGAATGGAAAACTGATTAAAAGTAGCAACATTCTTCTTGCCAGTATCCACCTTTTTAATCTCTTTAGCCTTTTGGACCTCTACAGTCTTCTGCATTTGAACTTTACTAGAACTACTACAGTTAATACCAATATCTTTTGAAACATTACCCTTTGCACCAATATCTTTTGAAACATTACCATATTTAGATGACTGAGCATTGTCATTACCCTTGCCAGAAGTACTCTTAGCTGAATCACCAATCTTAATACCAGAAGATGAATTGTCCTTTTTATTAAAAAAATGACTTTTGGGGACCCATTGAACCTGTAGCACCCTTAAAAGCAACACCAGAATCAACTTTCTTACCTTCTGCTTTATCATTACTAGCATTGGTCCTCTGTAAAATCTTAGGAGGATTAATAAATTGTCTTTGTCCACCAAAAGCAGGTTTAGCACCACCACTTCCACTAGCATTTGAATTTCTATTAAAAGCAGAAGGCTTAACCAAAGTACTACCACTTGCATCTTTAATCACCCTATTTCTTCTACCCATGACTTGCCAACCATCATCATCATTAACTTTCTTAGTATCCTTTTTTGCAGCCAATTCCTCTTCAACTTTCTTCTTTGCTTCAATCTCCTCTTCAGTTAATGGTCTTTTAGAACACTTTGAAACACCATGACCAAAAACTTTACAATGACTACATCTAACAGGTTTCCATTGGTACCCAACTTTGAGATCAAATCTCCTACCAGGAAGCCCATTATTATCAGGATAGGCTACCCTAATGTGATCAGGAAGCTCATAAGCAGCATTAACCTCCACAAGAACCCTAGCATACCCAGCTTGACCAGTCTATTTCAAACATCTTTCTTTAGTGATCTTGTCCATAGCAATTGGCTTACCCATTTGACTAATAATCTGGCTAATACACTTTCCAGTCCATAAGTCAAAGGGCAAATCAATAAGAGAAACCCATAAAGGTACCACTGCAGGCTCCATTTTATCAAGACAAAGTCCAGATTCCCACTTCTTCAAGAACAATGGAACATTTTCAATCATCCATGGCCCACTACTAAGAACCTTCTTCATGTTATCCTCATTGTCAAACTTAAACAAAAAGAAACCTGAAGTGTTCATAGTAATATCCTTAATCCCATACACCCTCCACATTCTTCTTAAATGCCAATTAACAGCAGCAAATGACAGTCTTGCACCAACAAAGTAACCATATAAGGAACAAGAAAATGCAGAAGAGCCCTCTTTCACAAACTCTTTCTTGAGCTGGACTACAGTTTCACCACCAATACAAACAGAAGATGGAATATATTCAAGCTTAGCCAAGTCAACCTCAATAACATCATCTTTCAAAGCTTCTGCAAAAGACTTAACATTATCTTGGTCAGACATCTCAACATCCTCTCTTACAGTCTGAAATTGCACTTGTGGGGCATCCAAAATACCAATTTCAATTGGAGGATCACTAGAAGGATCACTCACATTAGTCTTTGGATCCACCTTGTCTTTATCACTATTAACCTTCTCAACCCCTTTATCATAACCAAGACCCAATGACTTCAATTTAGATTGATACAACTCATCATCATTTTTGAAAAACACATGATCAGCCAAAGGTCTATACTTAATTCTCATCAAGTTCTTCAAAATAGCACGAGTTTTAGGAGTTACAGGCTTCCTAACACCCCTCATTTTCACAAGTTCATCAATACTATGGGATTTCTCTTCTGCCATTCTATTAATTTCCTTATAAAGATAGAGCTTACCAGAATTATCAGCTCTATAGACTTTGTTTTTGCCTTTTAAGAACAGCATTTTCCTCCTCTTCTTTGAACCCTTCAGCTGAACATTTTCATCCATCACTATAGAATCATCTTTAACCACATTCTCCACCATTGCAGCTATCTCTGGATCCCTATCAAGTGCATCTTCATAACTTTCATCAGCAGAGACATAAGTTTCTTCAGGAGCAGGTGTAGGATCTGGAAGAAAGTCCATCTGCTCAGAACCATCAATTGAACCCTCCAAAGTGGACGGAAGGGACTCATGAACAACATCTGGAGTTGATTGAGACCCATCTTGAACATTAGCATGACCAATTTCAGTATTGACAGAAACATTATCAGGAACCCTAGAAATATAGCTTCTGAGATTTCTTGGATTCAATGGATTAAAAACAGAAACAGAAGAGTAGATCTGGTTACCAGCAACCTTATCCACCCTTTTAATCGAGCTAGCACTCTCAAAAACCCTACGAGCTGGTTTAGGAGGTGCTTTACGAGTAACATGCTTAACTGGAACATCTTCTTTAATTTTAGAGATATTTGGATCAGGTGGGTCAGTACCTGATGATTCCATTGCAGAAATGAAGGAAATCAACAGGTATTACAGCAAAAAACAATGAAAAATTGCAGGATTTAGGCGGTTGAAGACGGATCTGAGACCAAAATCACTGAATCGCCAAGAGAGAGAGAAAAAGAAGAGAGAGAAAAAATTCAGCCAAATGATTTTCCTTAGGGTTTAGGGTTTAGGGTTTAGGGTTTAGGGTTTAGGGTTTAGGGGTTAGGGGTTAGGGGTTAGGGTTTAGGGTTTAGGGTTTAGGGTTTAGGGTTTAGGGTTTAGGGGTTAGGGGTTAGGGGTTAGGGTTAGGGGTTAGGGTTTAGGGTTTAGGGTTTAGGGTTTAGGGGTTAGGGTTTAGGGGTTAGGGGTTAGGGGTTAGGGGTTAGGGTTTAGGGGTTAGGGGTTAGGGGTTAGGGTTTAGGGTTTAGGGTTTAGGGTTTATGGTTTAGGGTTTAGGGGTTAGGGGTTAGGGGTTAGGGGTTAGGGGTTAGGGTTTAGGGGTTAGGGGTTAGGGGTTAGGGTTTAGGGTTTAGGGTTTAGGGGTTAGGGGTTAGGGTTAGGGGTATAGGGGTTAGGGGTTAGGGGTTAGGGGTTAGGGTTTAGGGTTTAGGGTTTAAGGTTTAGGGGTTAGGGGTTAGGGTTTAGGGTTTGGGGGTTAGGGTTTAGGGGTTAGGGGTTAGGGGTTAGGGTTTAGGGTTTGGGGTTTGGGGTTAGGGTTTAGGGTTTTAGGGTTTGGGGTTTGGGGTTTGGGGTTTGGGGTTTGGGGTTTGGGGTTTGGGGTTTGGGGTTTGGGGTTTAGGGTTTAGGGTATAGGGTTTTTTTTTTTTTGTTTTTTTTTGTTTTTTTTTTTTTTTTTTGGATAAGGGGACAAAGCCCCGGAAAAATCCAATAGACTGGAAAAAGAATATACAATTACAACGGGCATGCCCGAGGGGAGATTTTAGTGACCTCCAAAACACTTTTACAAAGAAATAAAAGCAAAATTAGTGGACGTCTAAGGGATTACCAATGACAAAATACCAACCTAGAATAACAAACAAGGGACTAACAATGCAATAGATTTTAAACTGCAAAGGACTAGAAGCGTGAAACATTTGAATTTGCACTATATTTACTCTGTTGGTCCCTGCAGTCCCAAAATTCAAAAATATGTCTTCTGAATCTGACTTATTATAGCATCCTGGGTCCTTTTGCCAAAGCCACAAAACCTTAAAGGTTTTACCATCAAATTTAGAATCAAAATCAATAACTTGACATCGAATCTTGTACAGCAGCTGCATCAAATCGATTAAACCATTCAACATAGACCATATCTTGTCAAAATTCATCAAGAAAATGCCAAATTGAGCTGTGCTCAGATTATGCATAAGTGCATACTTAAGCAGGTCTTTTTTGCACATTAAGACCATATAAACACTTTTGTGACCATATTTCAATACCAATAAACACATAATCATCCTGTGACCTTTGACTAGTGTCACTTGTTTGACTGCAGGTCCACTTAGGTCAACACTTTGAGAATTACACCACCATTTAACATCTTGACCCTTAAAATCAATCATTAAGCATTCACTAGTGTCAGAATTCCAATCAAGCTCCCATAAGACCCTTTGACTCAAAAAGTCAATCGTTTCTAAATTTGCAGCTTTGACTAGGGTTCCAACCTGGTCAACATTTTGAGAAATAAGGATTGTTTGACCACTCTTACACTTGAATATCATCATGGACCACAACACAATCTTGCAGCACCAGTCTTTTTCCCAAAATACCCTTTGACTAGAAAAATCAACTCTTATTAAAAACCCTGAAAATCTCACCATTACCAGGTTTAATTCCCTATCCATCAAGTAATCATAACACAACATAAATATTTGAATCTTAAACACTAAAATCAACATATAGTAATCTGAGGGATCAACAGAATCATGATATTGACCCGGTAAAGTCAAAGTACCCTGGTTCACTTCAATAAAGTGCAGCAGCTGGAACCCTAGCTCATCCATCACCAACTCCCAACCCAATGTGGGCCCACCCAACTGAAGACTGACACAGACCTCTGAACCTAGACACTGTGGGCCCCAGAATTGATGTGGGTCCCACTTATTACCATTTTTATTTTGGTAATAGACACTTTGGCAGCCTGAGGCCTGCATATGGGTCACTAACAGCCCTCCACACCATAATTTGAAGACCCAAAGGACCTGTTTCACCACATGCACCCCCATCTCACCTCCAAGAAAAGGATAAAGCTCAACAAACTGCAGCAAGGAAAAAGTGAGACATAAAAAGACACCCCTTATATCACCTTTAAAAAGAACATATGTATTTAACCCATAAATATGCACCAATGCCTCCAATCCTATATAACTATGGCCATTTTTTACATTGTGATATGACTTTACAGGCCTATGAACAAGAATAGGACTGCTAATTATGAACAAATGAGACACAAGACAATGCCAACAGTTTAAAAGACCTACCCAAAACACCCTTATCACTCCATTATCCTTTTTTAAATGCATCAGAATACAGAGTAAGTAAACAAAATGACCTCTATACTAAGAACCTATGACAAGAAAGTGTGATGATTGATGCACACCTGTTAGGCCATTATATAGTGAATGACCTATGTGGCAGCCTGAGGCATAAGCAAAGATCACAAACAGCACCCTATACACCAAATATGAATGGGAAAGACTTCTCCTACCAAACCCTGGTGTCTGTTTCACCCTGCAAATCCCCATCTCACCTCCAAAAAATAGGATAAGCTCAACAAAAATCTTCAAGGGAAAAAAGAGACTAGTAATGACCCACCTTATAACTCCAGTAAAAATAATATATGTACCATACCCACACATATATGCCAATTTCTCCAATCCTATGCATCTGCAAAAAATAAAAAACCTATTTCTTTCTTTGTAAGGCCTATGAAACAATATAAGCCTTTTAAAAATATTATTGCCAGAAATGAAATGACTCTGTTGGTGACTCAAAGCAGATGTATAACCTACCCAGCTCCACCTTATCACTCCAATACCCCATATGTAACCCCAGGACTCAAAAGACAGACACAAGGACTCAATACCATGATGACAAGACACAGGCTTGACACAACTACAGTGAATAGTCACAAAACAATGCATCTTCAATTCTTGCCTTCCCAAAAAATAAATGAAAGTACTTCTTCTACTCTTCCAAACAAGCAATTTCAGCAATGCCTTGCCTATTCCACTGTTAAAAAAGACAGTCTTCCATAAAATCCTAAAATTAGGGTTAGAGAATTTAAAAGTGGTAAAATAAAAATAAAAAATAAAAAGACACCACCTTATATCTCCTAGGGTTAATCTAAGAGTGCTAACCTCCAGCACATTATCTATACTCACCCAGACCCTATAATGCAACCTCAAAACAAAATGACTCAAGCAAAACAAAAAGACAGTTGACTCAAAATGACAAGGGTTACAAAGAACACAGAAAGACTCAAGTTTTAAAGTAAAGAAAGAGGTTGCATCTACCCATCTCCCCCTTATATCTCCAGCCCAAACCAAATCCCAGTTACCCCAATACTTCCAAAAATGCTCCCCAACAACAAAGTCAATGGTTTGTACTAACATTTTGACTTTTTTGGTTGACCTCCATTACTTTAAACTTCCAGATACCAGCAGCAACAACAGAGAGGTGGGATTTAAGGATTTTAAGCCCCATGAGCTTTAGTCTAACAACCTCTTCAATGTGCTTACATAAAGTGCCAGCATTCCTTTGGCTTGATTTAAACAACCTGGCATTTCTTTCCTGCCAAATGTGATAAATAATTGCAGCCACCACCAGTCTTCTAATGATGCTCCAAATGGATTTATTGCACTTCTTTGAAGCCATGATATTAAGCAGATCCATCCAGTCAATGCCACCAGTAACCACATTATCAATCACCTCATCTAAATCAGCTTTGTTCCTGAAGTAGTCCCACACATCTTTTGCATATTGGCAGTCTATAAAAAGGTGTGTATGAGAGTCTTTGATTTGAGTACAAAAAGCACAAAGCTTATCATTGTTGATCATCCAACTTTCAAGCCTATCCTGAGTGGGTAGTTTCTCATTAGCAGCAACCCACAGAATAAAAGCATGCCTTGGAATATTTTGAGAAAACCAGACTAGTTTGCTCCAATTAACTTTTCCCCTAGTCATCTTCATATCCATCCAAGCAGAACTAGCATTAAACTCAATAAGTTTACCATCACTAGAGACCCACTTGACTTCATCTATTTGATTTGCATTAATGGCAGGCATGAAGGAGAATATATGATTTGCCCTTTGCATAAAAACTTCTGGCCATCTAAACTCATTTCCTTCAATAATCTCACACATTTTGCTGTTTAGGGAAAGACCACTAGCCAAGTAGTCTCTTTTAGACATGAGCCTGCACAATGGACCAGCAGGGTGCCAGTGATCATACCATATGGAAGTATCCCTACCATCACCTAATTTATGAAAGAAATTACTTCTCACAGACTCTTTAACTCTTAATATACCTCTCCAGCAGCTAGATGCTTCCACCACTTCACCATCCATGGCCCAGAACTTTTTAGAACCAATTCTATGCTCTTTAATCCATCTAACCCATATGGACTTCTTGTTAGACACCAAGTTCCATATATGTTTAGCAATGAAGGTCTTGTTCCATAAGTGGATGTCTCTAATCCCCAAACCACCTTGGCATTTGTCATAACTAATATCCTTCCATGACACCTTAGCAACAAACCTGCCCTTATCTTGGCCACCCCATAAGAAGTTTCTTAACATTTTCTCAATATCATAAATCACACTTTTAGGGATGACAAACATGGAAATCCAGTAGACTTGGATAGAAATAAGCACAGATTTAATAAGCTGGAGTCTCCCTGCAAAAGATAAAGATTTATTCTTCCAGTCTTGGATTCTTTTCCTCACCTTTTCAAGAAGACTAGTGCAATCCTTAGCATATAACCTTGTAGATATAAGGGGAAGTCCCAGATATCTCACAAGGAAATTACCAACCTCAAAAGGCAGAATTGAAATCACTTCATTCTGCTTATCCACAGTAACACTACCAAAGAAAGTTGTGCTTTTTGACATATTAGGGATAAGACCAGAATAGCTGCTAAACTCATTAAGAGCATCACTTAAAATTTGGACAGATCTGGCATCTGCATTACTAAACATCATCAAGTCATCTGCAAAACAAAGGTGAGTGATACCAAGCTTTTGGCATTCAGGGTGGTAATTAAAACCTTCATTTTCATCAATTTTAATCTTGATACATAAAGTGAGGATCTCCATTACAAGGGTGAATAAGTAAGGGGAGATGGGGTCACCCTGTCTTAGACCTCTCTTACCTTTAAAGTAACCATGTTGGTCCCCATTGGCAGATATAGCAAAAGAGGGAGTGGACATGCAAACCATAAGCCAGTTCACCATTTTAGGGTGAAAACCAAACTGTTGCAAGATAGCTCTCATAAATTCCCAGTTTACAGTGTCATAAGCCTTCTGAATATCAATTTTAAAGGCACATCTTCCCTTACCTTTCTTCCAGTTATACCCTCTCATCAATTCTTGAGCTAAAAGAACATTATCACTGATTTGTCTACCTGGGATGAAGGCAGATTGGTTTTCATCCACAAGGTTATCTAACACACCTTTAATCCTATTAGCTAGAATCTTACTTATAATCTTGTAGAGCACATTGCAGCAGGAGATGGGCCTATAGTCACCCACTTTTTGAGGACAGTCTGATTTAGGAACTAAGGCAATAAGAGTAGCATTAACCTCACCTAGCAACCTCCCATTCTCAAAGAACTCTCTCACAGCAGCCTTAATATCTTCACCAATCACTGGTCATGCAGCTTTAAAAAATTTAGAATTAAAACCATCTGGACCTGGGGATTTAGTTTCATCAATATCCCACAAAGCATCTTTAATTTCTTGATCTTCAACCTCTCTAATCATGAAATCAGCAGAGTTTTGGTTAAGTTTATTCTTGATAAGGGATTCAGGCCTGTCAATTTGAACAACATCATGAGAAGTACCCAGCATATTTTCAAAATGCTTTACAAACTGACCAGGCACCTCATTACCCACAAAACTAACCCCATTCACATCCTGAACACATTCAATTCTGTTTCTATTGTTCCTTGCTTTAATGACTTTGTGGAAATAGGCAGTGTTAGCATCACCCTCTTTCAACCATTGAACTTTACTTTTCTGAATCAACAACTTTTCTTCTTCAATAATGGCATCTTTATAGGCTTTGAAAAGAACACATTCATCTTCTCTTAGTTGGCTATTAAGAGGGTCATCATTAATTTGCTGCTGCACTTTTAGAAGATCCTCCCTCAAAATAGCAGCTTTTTTATGAACATTACCATTGATGTAGTTAAGCTTCCTCATTTGCTTCTTGACCTTTTTTAGCTTGGTTACAACAGAAAACATCTTATAACCAGGGACATGCTCACACCAAGCATCTTTAATAAGAGGTAAGAAATCAGGTTTCTCAGCTAAGTGGTTGTTAAATCTGAAAGGCTTAACCTTCTTTTTGGCCATATTAGGGAAAGAGATGACAATGGGAGTATGATCTGATACACCATAAGGCTGGAACTCAGCAAACACCCTAGGAAAGTGGGTAATGAGACCAGGATTACCCATAGCTCTATCAATCTTTTTCAAGACACCTACATCAGGACCTGTGGCATGAGGTTTTTGGTTCCATGTATAGAAGAGGCCTGATTGATTGATATCTTCAATCTCAATGTCATTAACACATTCTCTAAAAGCACACATTGGACTGGTAACAACAGAAGGGCCAGAACACCTATCTTCAGGGTTAAGACTAACATTAAAATCGCCTATGACTAACCAGGGGCTATCATTAACAATGTTTCTGAAGGTTAATAGCTCTTCCCATAACTTCTTTCTTCTGGTGTCATTGTTTGAAGCATAAATGAAGGAACAAAAGAACCTCTTATTTCCATTAATCTGCTCAATCAAACAGTGCATTACCTGGTCAGTATGATGCATAACATTACATGTGACTTCATTGGGATCCCAACCTACAACAATTCTAGTACCACCCAAGCAACTGGAATTATTAGCAGCTCTATACCAATTACCAAACACATAATTACACACTTTGTCAAGCTTTTTAGATAAAACCCTAGTTTCAACTATACAACAGACAGTACAATTACTATTCCTTATGAGTTTTTTGACTTCATCTTGCTTAGAGGTAGGATTCATACCTCTAATATTCCAACATGCTAGTTTAAACATTGAGAACAGGTTTAGGGTGGGACCCATTTCCATTCACAATACCTTCACTAGAACTCATATCAACATCCTTCATCAGAGTAGCAGTACCATCATTTTCAGATAACACATCCTCCTCATCAGAATCATAACAAGTGCCAGGTTTAAAGAAATCAATACCTTGCTTTTTACATAAAAATTGGAAAAATTCCTTATCTTCTTTAGACCAAGAGTTGACTGTTAAACCTGATGGCAATAGCTTAGGGTTGGCACATGATTTTAGGTACTCCTTTCTAGATTCCCACAGTTTCCACTCCTCATCATATTCATCTGTAACTTCATCATCTGATTCATCAACTAATGCCCCAAATTTGTTCTGCTTCACTGTGATTCCCTTTTTGTTGCTATTCTCACCCATTATACCCTTTCCCTTATCTTTATTCCCATCTGCATTACCTTTTGAGCTATATTGACTAGACTTATTATCCTTATCATTACCTTTTGCTGCATTGCTCCTAGTGTGGTTCCCTCCTGTTCCTGCATTCTTGCTAACATCACTACCTGACACATTACCCTGATTGCTATTTCCTTTAGAGTCCCCAATCCTAGTACTATTACTCCTGTTTTTGTCACCAACCCTGACCCAGGTCTCCCCATTACCCTTATTATTGTTACCTGAAACCCTACTTTTTCCTAACTTCTTTTCACTACCCTTGTTATTACTACCACTTGCTTGTCCTTGAAGCTGTGCTCCTGTTAAATTTACCTTTGCTCCACCACTGTTTTTATTAGTGATTTGTGGCTGTTTGATAATGGGTTTACCATCTACACTCTTAATGACCTTATTATTCTTACCCATAGTTTGCCACCCTTCATCAACTTTTTCCTTTAACTTCTCCTCCCTTAACCTGTCTTCCTCTTCCTTTTTTCGTTTCAATTCAATTTCTTCTTCAGTTAAAGGTCTCTTCACACAAGTACCGTACTCATGTCCAAAAACTTTACAATGAGAACATCTGACAGGCTTCCACTGGTATCCAAGCTTTATTTTTATCATTTTACCTGGGATACCATTTACAGTAGGGTAGATAGCTTTAATGTGATCAGGAATTTCTTCATTGGCATTAATGTTCACTAGAACTCTAGCATACCCAGCCTGCCCAGTTTGCCTTAAGCATCTCTCCTTAGTGACCTTATCCATAGCTATGGGTTTACCTATTTGGCTCACTATGCTACTGATGCATTTACCATTCCACAGCTCAAAAGGTAAATCTATTAATGCTACCTACAGTGGTAACACACAAGGTTCTACTCTATCCAAATACATACCAGGTTCCCATCTTTTTAAAAACATGGGGACATTTTCAATCATCCATGGTCCACTCTTTAACACTTGTAACATCTTCTCTTCATTGCTAAAGGTGAATAAAAAGAAGCCAGAACTATTCATAGATATATCTTTTATTCCATAATTCCTCCACATTCTATTCAAGTGCCATCTTACAGTTGAATAATGCATCTTTGCACCAACAAAGTATCCGTAAAGTGTAAGGGAGTAAATAGCACTACCAACTTCAACATGTTCCTTCTGCAGTTGAACAACTTTTTCCCCACCATAGGTAATAGAGGAAGGCAAGTACTCTAATTGATCTAAAGCAAAATTAAGACTAGCATTGCCCTCTTTGCTAACAGCAGCTGCAAAAGATTTACCATCCATGACCTTGCATCCTTCTCAACCATTTCAGTATCAACATTACTATCTGTACCTACTTTAAATGCAGTAGGCTTAACATCCAACAATTGAATATAAGAAGGGTCTTTCTCCTCTGGTTTCTCATTCAATGACTCTAGCAATTTAGCTGTTTGAGGGTCTTTGGTGAGTGGTTCCATAGAAAGCTTTCTGGCCACTTTAACAGCTTTCTCCTTTGGTTTGATAACAGTATCATCTTTCCCAACACCATAAGATGTTTGTAGGAGACATTTAGAAGCTTCCTTAACATTCTTGGCCTGCCATTTTCTCATGAGCCTGTTAACAGACTTTTTAGTTTGAGGAGTGACAGAATGTGAGCTATCTTTCATCTTCACCAATGTTTCAATATTGGGAGCATGGGAATCACTAATGAGGTCACATAGCAGTGTGACATTGCCATAAGCATCTACCTTTATGAACTTGTGCTTAGCTTTCAGAAAGACAACCTTTTTTCTTTTTTTATTAGATACCAGGCTTCCTGAGGAATCAACAATAGATTCTGTAATGGT